>NW_021832233.1:0-12500 GCF_006345805.1 Octopus sinensis | reverse complement strand
AAGTATAAGAAAACTTCTATTTTAAGCATTTAGATACATTTCCAAGAGATTTTAAATTTTGTCTTCGTTTCCCATGAATCACTGATAAAAACACTTTGGAAATCACTTCAATTAGTTAAGGCTAGTGGTATTACAAATACATTGATGGCTCCATACGCCTTTCAAATCCAGAACCTTTTCCAATAATAATCATAGAACTCCGTCATCTACTTTAGTTGTATTATCCAATCAGCTGCTCTGTTAACGGAAATTTACTCTCTAAATCTTGACTATTTTATCCTGCGACCCAAATAGAAAACGACAGCATCCCGGGAAATTATACTGTTTAGGCCAAAGCTAGCTATGAATTAACTTTTGTAAATATATTCGTACACGAAAGAAACCGGGAAATTATTTTCCATAATCTTTTCCTCGTACATATTGTTCTTAAAAGAATCAAGGCCGACCACATTTAACACGCAATTGACAATGTCAGGCGACGCATTATCTCCATAGTAATTTTCGTTAAAGTTTACGTCGTAATTTTTGCTTAAGTGAGAAATTATATGAATTTCTAGACACCAAACACTATCAGAGATGAACAAATATAGACAAACAACGAAGAAATTACTTGTAAATTTTCTGTCTTCAAGTAGTTTATTCAAGCAGCAACATGTTCGTTATATAATTCAAAACATAAGAAAAGTGGGAATAGCCTGGAACAGCAATATTATAAAGGTAACTAAAAGCTCTCAAATTATTTCTCTTCCAATCTGGAATTTACACACGGACGGGAATATCAAATTTAAATCGTTTCTAAGATATATATTTCTCTTTTCTTTTACTTTCTAATTGTTTTAGAGTGGAGGCACAATGGCCCAGTGGTTAGGGCAGCGGACTCGCGGTCGTAGGACCGCAGTTTCGATTCCTAGGCAGGGCGTTGTGAGTGTTTATTTAGCGAGAACACCTAAAAGCTCCACAAGACTCCAGCAGGAGGTGGTGACAAATGCTGCTGTACTCTTTCACCACAACTTTCTCTCACACTTTCTTTCTGTTTCTGTTGTACTTGTATTTCAAAGGGCCAGCCTTGTCACACACTGTGTCACGCTGAATCTCCCTGAGAGTTACATTAAGGGTACACATGTCTGCAGAGTGCTCAGCCACTTGTACGTTAATTTCACGAGTAGTCTGTTCCGTTGATCAGTTCACCTGGAACCCTCATCGTCGTAACCGACGGAGTACAAAGACTTGTTTCAGACATTAGACAACAGTCATGCTGAATCGATCCCACTGCATTGTTTTAAGCCCGGTATTTATAGAATAGGTCTCTTCTACCGAACTGTTAATTCACGGGGAAGTGAACGCACCAACACCATTTGTCAAGCTGAGGGCAGGAGGAAAACACAGACACAAAGACACACACACACATATATACATATGCGGCAGGCTTCTATCAGTTTCCGGGTCTACAAAAATCACTCGGAAGGTTTGTTCAGCCTGAAGCTGCATTAGACGACAATTACACAAGGCGCCACGCAATGAGGCTGAACCTGGAACCATGTGATTGGAAAGCAGACATCTTTCCATACAGACACGCCTGCGCCTATATGTACATTGTCTAGATATGTGTATATATGTGTGTTATATAGAATCGCATACATGCATGTACATATATTCTTGTTTCTGTGTGAATGCGCATTTCTATGTAAAAAGAAACTTCATTTTGTAGATCTGATATCTATTGCTGCAGTTCTCTAACAATATTTTATTTGAAGGGCGGCGAGTTGGCAGAAACCTAAGCATGCTAGGCGAATCGCATGGCGGTATTTCGTCTGCCGTTACGTTCTCAATTCAAATTCCGCCGAAGTTGACTTTGCTTTTTATCCTTTCGGGGTGGATAAAATAAGAAACAGTTACGCATTGGGATCGATGTAATTAACTTAATCCCATTGTCTGTCCATGTTTGTCCCCTCTGTGTTTAGCCCCCTGTGAGTAATAACGAATATATATATATTTTTTGTTACACCTTAACATAATCGCCCGAAAACTGGCATCGAAATGAAGATCGGATTAGCGATTTGTGAATTTTCAAATTTCTGAAACATTATTTTGTACATCAATTTTTATCTATTCGTCTGCCTGTCTATCTGTCTATTTATCTATCTGCCCCTCTCTTTGTCTCTCCCTTTCTCCCTCTCTCTCTCCCTCTCTCTTTCTCTCATGCACACTTGACTGTATGCATCTCTCTCTATATATATGTCTATATGCACATACACCGAAGTATATATATATACATATATATATACATACATATATATATACATACATACGTATATATATATATATATATATATATATATATATATATACATATATATATATAATATATATAATTTGCGGGTCATTCTTGCTTTGGGGCAATGCGAATCTTTTCTGTATCGTTATTTTAGAATATATACTGCCGTAGCTATTATATATGTATGTGTATGTATATATGTGTGTATGAATGTATGTATGTATCTATGTTAACATATATGCACGTATATATAAATATGCGTGTGAGTATATGCGGGCGTGTTTGCGTGTGTGGATGTCTGTGTATGTGTGTGTATTTGTGTAGGTGTGTTTATGTGTGTGTATGTGTGTGTGTGTGTGTGATTGTGCATATAGTATAGACAGAAACATTGAAAGTGAGAGACACAGAAAGCATTAAGAAAAACACAACGGTAATGCACTAAAAAAACGTTTGGAATTTTTCACGCAAATCTCTCACACCTCACACATATTTTCTCATAACCACATCATTTTTCATGCTCTGTGTTTGTTTTTGTCTTAAACGCTTGCTCAGACACTGCAATCTCCTCTGATGTCCATCTTTAACAACTTCACAGACAGCAGAGGGGTAAATAAGGACACTACGAAATAACAACAACTTAATCGATATATTGATTCCTGATATACCAGCTTCTGATGTTTTGTTGTGCGAATGCGAGTCATGCAGTGCTTATGATTAGAAGAAATTTGAGTTCTACATTAATTCTATACACCTTGTTATCTGGTTATATATCCGATATTTTCAAATTAGGCGGTGAGCTGGCAGAATGGTTAGCACGCCGGGCGAAATGCATAGACGCATTTCATCTGCCGTTACGTTCCGAGTTCAAATTCCGCCGAGGTCGACTTTGCCTTTCATCCTTTCGGGGTTGATAAATTAAGTACCAGTTACGCACTGGGGTCGATGTAATCGACTTAATCCCTTTGTCTTTCCTTGTTTGTCCCCTCCATATTTAGCCCCTTGTGGGCAATAAAGAAATAAGAAGCTTGCTTCCCAACCACATAATTCCGGGTTCAGTCCCACTACGTGGCATCTTGGGTAAGTGTTTTCTACTATAGCCAAGGACCGACCATAACCTTGTGAGTTGATTTGCTAGACGGAAACTGAAAGAAGCTCGTTGTAGATATACGTATATATGTGTGTGTGCGTGTGTGTGCGTGTGTGTGTTTGGGTGTCTGTCTTTGTTCCCCACCATTGCTTGACAACCGTAAGCTAGCGGTTCGGCAAAAGAGACCAATAGAATAAGTACTAGGCTTACAATGAATAATCATGTGAACTGGAAGCTGTCTATTTCTTCTTTTTTTTTCTTTTTTTTTCGGTTTTGTCAATTTCCAGTTCTCACACCCCTCCTTGTGACTTTCAAACTCCGACTCCATTCCTATAGTCATTTCTACGTATCATAAATGCTAGAGAATGTTTAGGCCGCCTAACACTTTCGGGCTTTGGAAATTTCACTCCAAAAAGAGGAGCATATTCTGTTCCCATTCTCTCGGCATTCACGAGATTAATAAAATACCACTGCGACGCAGGGAAACATGGGCACAAATCTTCAACTACGTGTGAGACAACAAAATAAAAGTAGCATCTCCAGAGTTTCACTTCATTAAATCCAATACTCCTTCACAAAAACAGGTTGTCTCGTTCACCTGCACACACCAAGCTGTCCTGTGGACGCACACACATCTGGCTGTCCACATCCGGCTTTCTGTTGCAAGGATTTCCTGAAGTTTCTTTGGACGTAAAATGTGTCTCATTAAGTTTTTCATGTGATCGCTTGACTTGCTAGAAACTTCTTTATAACCATAGGATTTATCTGAAAATGAAAAGAAAAAAAAAATATTAACGTAGTTCATAATACTTTCTGCTTGAAATAAATTATGGCTGGAATGCCTTCGACGATAAGTTTTATCAGGATGGCCAACCAGAACCACGCTTTGGCCTGTTCTGAGACTGATATGATTGACGAATGTTCCTTAAGATGGTACCATAGAATGTCCACTAATCACTAAATAAGGTAATAGTAGATTGAAGGAAATCTAAATTGATAACTAGCTCAAATTTTATAAATCCCTTATAAAATACTGCTTAAAAATAATTATAAAAACTATCGAATGAAATAGGAATTACAAGAAAATAGGAATTATATTTTCTTGAAAATAGCACCATGTTGTTTTACAAAAGTAAGATTGCAGTAAAAAATATATGTTTATCAAAACTCTATGTCTGAATGCTTAGAGAGGCTGTTAAGATGCTGTTCACGATATTTCTTCTCAATAGGAAACTACAAATTGCCGGCAGCAACAGTAGCAAAAACATTATGTAATTATATAGCAGTGTATTACCTCCTTGTTTATTTTTTAAATTTTTTTCTTGTTGTTTGGTGCTTGTTTTGTTTTTGAATGATTTCTTAGGCAAGATCTCTCGTTGATATCATATTTTCTCATAGAAGGTGGGGAACTGGCAGAAACGTTAACGCGCCGGAAAATACTCAGGGGCATTTCTTTCGACTTTACTTTCTCAGTTCAAATACCGCCGGAGTCGACTTTGCCCTTCGACCTTTCGGAGTCGATAAAATAAGTACCAGTTCGTCACTGGGGTCGACGTAATTGACTTACCCCCCCCCATACCCCAAACTGCTGGCCTTGTGCTAATATTTGAAATCGATATTGTAGTTTCTTCCTTACTGGAAAATTTGTCTTGTATTTCCTAGTGTTACTTTACTCAATTGAATATAATAGAACCATATCCCCTACTGCCCCCATATCCATTGCTCTCTGAAGTTTTCACAACCCTACCATTATGTCACTATCAGAATCTCAATGAATGAATATATCAAATGGAACGTACGTCAGCATAAAATAATAAATATATAATATTTCTGGTGACGTCATTCTGTAATAGAATCTGGAGACTGTTGTTGCAAACACTCGCAGTATTTTGCACGTAGTATTCTATCCGTGTTGCCAATACAAGTCAAATTGGTATAACATCTAATAAGTGAATTAGTGTTATATTATGAATACAAGGCAACCACGAGGGTGGATTATTGTATCAAGTAGAACCTATTTTCTATAATTGTGTGACCATGTGCCAATTTCTGAAATAATTTTATATTTTCTTTTGACATGATCAATACGGCTTAATTATCTTAGATCCTTTGGCACAGTCTCGACATTGGCAACTGTCGTGTCAATACACAGATTTAGAATGGTTTAGTCAGAAAAATACAGAATGTCAATGTTTTGTGTTGGGGAAAAGTAAAATCAATCTAATCGATACAAGAATATTACATTTACAAAGTTTATTGTCGTTGTCGAAATGAAAACACTGACTTGGGAAGGAATTTTTCTTTTCTAAGAATCAAATATATTATTATCAAATAATTTTACGAATTTCAGCCAGTCCTTGTCGCTTCTATGTTTTAAATATTGTTTTGTATCAGATTCAAAATTTTTTTTTTTCTCTGTGTGTCAATGGTAAATTATTTTTAAGAGTCTATGATCAGTTTTCTTTAATTGCCCATTATTTTTACTAAAAGGAATGACACAGCATTAGCAGGCTATATATGGCCAATATGAAAAAGTGTGGCAGCTACATCATAAAAGAATCAGGTAATAACAAACGAAGCACTGAAATCCACTTTGTCAGTTGTCAGGTTACAAATGTGTGACGACGATTTTGGCACTTCATGAAATATATTTCAATTGAAAGTGAATTTAACAAACTTATGAGTCATTAAATGGCCCCTCCATGCTGTAGTTCCTTCTGTGGCAACACAGTCTTAGATTAAGACGCTTGCAAGATAATTACAACTCCAAAAAATGAGCGTCCTAAATTTAAAATTCCATGGCTGGCTTTCGCTTCTGCACATATTGGCTGCAATAAAAATCTGAAATGAGAAGCAGTTTCGAATTCTAGCTAAAGCAAAAACGAATATCTTTCAAAAGAAATTACAAACGAAATAATTAGTTAAGTGCCGTCGCCATGAAAATAATGTTTACGTAGCCAATTACAATTGAATTTTCACACCTGATTGAGATGCCGGATGTAGCCTGTGACTGCATCGGAATCTATCGACGTGTCATCAAGGACGTAGACAACCGGGAGAATGATACACAAATTCCTATTAGTGCTGTATCGGTAGACTGCATTCGACTACTCTCTAACTACTGCCTCGTCCTGAAGATTGCCTGTGGGTATGATACCTTTACTAACTTGATACAAACTTGCTTCTTCTTCTTCTTCTTCTTCTTCTTCTTCTTCTTCTTCTTCTTCTTCTTCTTTTCTTCTTCTTCTTCTTCTTCTTTTCTTCTTTTTCTTCTTCTTTTTCTTCTTCTTCTTCTTCTTCTTCTTCTTCTTCTTCATCTCACGTACAACGATTATAATTTTTACTACTTATTGCTTTTAAACTAAATGAAAACATTTGTAATTCTAGTTTAGAATAAAAGAAACTGAGGTATAACACTTTACTTTCATCGATAAAATTTTCGGGCAAGGAGGCACTTGCTTTTGTAACTGGCGTATCCACACATTTTCCCTTATTTACATTTGACCAATGTACAGAAGTTTTGTTTAGTTTTGGTTAGCAATTATAACAAAGCGAGTTTCGCTGCTTGCTTCGTTCGTGTAATTGTTATTCTCTTGTTGGTTGGCGTTTCTTCAAATATTTTTCTTTTATGCATTCTAAAATTAGATATCTTTGGTTATATCTGTGTTAAATTAACATTTGTAGTGTTTCATTTTCTTCTAAAACTCTTTTTCTGTATTCAGTTAATTTGCTATTGTATTCTTTGTGGCCACAGTGAATAATAGATCCTCTTCCCGCTTCTTCAAATTCGGCCATGTACACCGAAGAAATTCATAAACGAAACAAGATGGATAATTGCAAACAAATGTTCCACAAAACAAATATCTAAAGATAACTCTTCAATTTCTCCCCACCCACGATGAATTTTGTGGTGAGCATTCAAGAATTAATCCGATACATTCTGTTTGGCACAAAGAAAGAATACAAGACACTCCATTCATGAGATGATGATAAAAGAAAGTCCTCTCCATGTAGCTTTGCGAAGTGCATGCTTACAAAGATCATCACTCCTATTTCTTCTTCTTCTTCTTCTTCTTCTTCTTCTTCTTCTTCTTCTTCTTCTTCTTCTTCTTCTTCTTCTTCTTCTTCTTCTTCTCTTCTTTCTTCATTTTCCTCTTTTTCTTCTTCTTCTTCTTCATTTTCTTCTTCTTCAATTTCTTCTTCTTCGTCTTCTTCTTCTTCTACTACTACTACTACTACTACTACTACTACTACTGATAACAATAATGATAAAAGCAAAAAAACAGCAAGAACAAGAAGAAGAAGAAGAGGAGCAATAATAATGATAATAATAGTCACTTTGATGGCATGCACTGCTCTCTCACACAGTAATAATAATGATAATAATAATAATAATAATAATAATAATAATAATAATAATAATAATAATAATAATAATAATAATAATAATAAAAAGATAATAATTCTTCTTAGTGTTATTTCTTTCACCTGTTTTAATTAGTCGAAGGAAAATTAATAGCTGTCGACTTCCCCATTACAACGACTGAAAATTAAATACACAGAACAATGTGTGTGTGTATGTGTGTGTGTGTGTGTGTGTGTGTGTGCTTGTTTGTGTACGTTTGTGTTCGTGAGTGAATGTCTGTGTGTGTGTGTGCATGTGGGTGTGCATGATGTTTGTGTGCGTGCGTGAGTGAAGCGTACACGTGTATGTGTTGAGTGTAACTGTGCACACGCGCCGTGTGTGTGTGTGTGTAAATGAAATAAATAGATTCGAAATGAGTGAAGATTTCCAAGATAAAAACATGACGTCTCTCTTGGCGTGCTTTTATCTTTTAGTTCCATTCTTTCTTTACCATTTCATTTGAAGATGTTGGAATTCATCCCTGAAAATAAATTATTTTGGAAAGAAGAAAAAGGTTTTTATTTTTTATTTCCGTACATTTTATATTCTTTTTTTGCACTATCATGCATTTTATTGATCACTGTTGTTGTTGTTATTATTATTATTATTATTATTATTATTATTATTATTATTATTATTATTATTATTATTATTATTATTATTATTATTGTTGTTGTTGTTGTTGTTGTTTTTGCACAGCTTCTAGCACTGGAAATGTACTGCGGTGTCGGCTGTTCATTACCAGTGAACTAAGGTAACACCTCTTATTTTTCAAGCACTTTTCGGAATATCCGAGCGGCGGTTCCAAGCAGTGCAGTTTTCTGCAAGTGCTCTACACTTATTGCAGCCCCCATTTGTTCCTCGTACTTCACGAGATCTTTGCTTACTGTTCCAAGGGCTCCGACAATTATTGGTACTACTGCTACCTTTTTTATCGACCACAACTGCTTAACTTCCCAAGATAACCTGTCATATCTCTCGACATTAATTTCTTCCTTATCGCATACATTGTTGTCAGTTGGGCATACTTATATCTATGATCCAGCATAGTTTGTTTTCTTTCTCAATTAAGACTATGTCCGGTTTCCCATTCTCTATCTCATGGTCTCACTGAATCATAAAATCCCATAGGATCTTTGCATTTCTATTTTCGACGATGCCTTGAGGTTTGTGGTCGTACCAGGTCTTTGCTCTGTCAAGTCCATACTTGTTGCAAAGTGTCCAATGGTGAAGTCTGGCTATATTGTCATGGCATCTCCTATATTTCTTCTGGACTAGTCGCGTATATTGGCTGGTAATATGTCATTATTATTATTATTGTTGATGTTATTGATATTATTATTATTATTATTATTATTATTATTATTATTATTATTATTATTATTATTATTATTATTATTATCCCAGCTTCTACATTTATAACTGTAGAAGCTACAGTTATAGCTTCTACAGGTTTGTTCATATGTTATCTTTTCATGCTCAATGCTCCAATTATTATTTTATATTGTTTTTACCTTCATGCCCCACATCTTGACTACTTCAATTTCAAGGTCTTTGTACTATGACAGTTTCTCCACTTCCTTTTTTGACAATATTTTGATCAGAAGAGGCTGTAATACATGTCACTAAGCAGGGTTTTCCTCCATCCCACCCAATCCTTGATATGTTTGTTTGGGCGATTAGCTTAATTTCTTTGTCGGTTTAAACCGGCAGATTTCAGATGATTGTGGCTCGGTCGTTGTCTTGAACATTGTTTGGCACATGCTTATACCACCTATTGTCAATTTTAATGTTGTAATGTTAGCATATTGTCCAGTAGATATAACTGTTTATTTTTTCGTGTCAATAAAATTGAAAAACACATACACGCACAGTCACATATACACACCCCGCGTACGCGTGCACACACTCCTAGACGCACGCGTATTTCTAATTACATATATATACATACGTATATACGTGTACATATTGAGTATCTATACAGGGTGCACCAAAATGATCTGACACATTTGGAGGCTTAATAAAAGCACAAAATAAGAAATAATGAAAAGAAAAATTTTATTTTCTGAATGAACATATAATGCCATTTTATTTCATTAAGTTTTAAAACTTAAATCAGCTAAATGCTTCCCATCATTGTCAACACACTGTTGGAGACGTTCATGAAAGTTATCGATAACTCTATGGATCATTTCTTCTGGAATGGTGAAATGTTATTTCTTCTTGTGGGGATATTTAAAATCAAAATTATTCAGTCATCGCCCTCAATCTATTGATGAATTAAAACGTGCAATTTGTGTAGAAATAGCAACCATTCCAGAAGAAATGATCCATAGAGTTATCGATAACTTTCATGAACGTCTCCAACAATGTGTTGACAATGATGGGAAGCATTTAGCTGATTTAATTTTTAAAACTTAATCAAATAAAATGGCATTATATGTACATTCAGAAAATAAAATCTTTCTTTTCATTATTTCTTATTTTGTGCTTTTATTAAGCCTCCAAATGTGTCAGATCAGTTTGGTCCACCCTGTATATATATTACCTCATATATGCGTATATCAGTGTGTGTGCCTGTGTGTATGTGTATATGTTGGACAACTCAATTGAAATAGAACGATAGTTTTATTATTATAAAGGGGATTTTAGCGATTATTACTGCAGCTTGTAGACACCAGTAACTAGTATCAAATACCTTGTGGTATTTCCATCCATAGTAATTAATAGGACGTGAGCGGGCATTATTTTCAGTGCTTGTGACCATTCCAAAAGGACAACTGACTGGAATTCTCTTTAGATAAGTCTTTCGTTTCATTGATATTTTTTATCAGAAAGAAAGTGGTTAGCAGGCAATATTCGTAGATTCCTTACCAGAATTTCAAGATTTCTATCACCAATAATATTTTTCCTCTCTTAGAATCATTTCCGTCTTCATAGTGGTAACATTTTTGTCTTTTGGACATAACCTGGCAATTAGTCTATAGATATATAATTGTTTTTCTCCTCTTTTTTTTTCTCTGTGATAACCACATATGGCTGGCGTATATTTATCATCCAGTCGGTAACATCTTAAACCTAACTCAAGGGCTCAATGCTCAATCATTTTTTTCAGGCACTCTAGAGTATTGTTATATCATTTAGAGAATTCAGTTGTAGATCTGATAGCATTTCAATATATTAACTAGCGCCAGGGCTCAGCTGTTTTCTCATTGCTGTGTAATCATTCAATGAGAGCTAATAACATTGCATCCTCTAAGCACATTTTCTATTATCTCATCAAATTCTCTTCTCACATAGCTTTTAGAGTTTCCTGACGTTGGCAATATTGATTTCTTCTCGTAGTTGGTGTTAAGGTAAAGCTTTTATGCTGCAGTTGTCAGCTTCTTTCTCTACTCTAAGAGTTAGATTTAGCAATCATAACTCATACGTCGCAAATTTCTTCATAAATTCTCGGGGGATTCTTAGAAAGATAGATGCACATTCGCACTTGATGGATATTTTTTTTTTCTTTCTGTTAACGGTCGCCAATGACTTATTCTGCATATTTGTGACCTTGTGTCAAGGTTATAAGTTATTGTTAATATTATTGTTGTGTACTTTTTCTTTATTTTAGTTATTTTAATTTATGCTTACATTGTTACTGGGTTATGAAGAAGACATTCAACGACGTACATAAGACAGTTCTGCGCACAATACGGCGCTAAATTACTCTCAGTTGAAATATCACCAAGGTTGACATAGTGCCAGAAATAGTTGAGTCCTGATTAATTACAGATAACCAGGAAAGACCCATATCGGAACACTGCTCATATATACTGAAAGTGGTCCTGCTACAAGTCCGAACACTATAGATAGCATCTAAAGAAGAGACCCAGTAAAAGGGTCAAAGGTGTTGTCGTTTCTCTCTCATTAAGCCACAAATTGATAAATCTATATCACGTTTTACTATGATTTACCGCGTAATGTTGCCGTCTCTGCTCTGAAGTTCATCGTGTAATTAGTTTATTTGGCGATATTGTTGTATGAAGATGTTTTTCTAACGTCTCTCATCGACCAAATAAATTTTGTAGGAAGAGGCACAGTCGAGAAAGAGTGGAGACTTATCTGAATCAGCGACCAAATAATTTAGCCGTAAGGTAGACATTTTTCGGAGTCCCGAGAAGCCTGCCATTCAAATTATTGCGAAGATTAAGGTGAAATACTATTTGACGATATAGTGTAATTTAATGAATGATATTGAGAGTGAGAGGGGGGGACGAGAGAGAAATAGAGCATAAGGTTGGGCGGCTGGGGGGGGGGGGCAGATTGAGAGATATAAAGGAAGGAAAAAGAGGGGAAAAATCAGTGTAAATACCGAATTATATTTAGCGAATGTTTTCCTTTGTCTTCTGTTGCTGTGTTTGAAAAATATCTGTTCGGAAACAAGTTCAACCAAACAGACATATATACACGCAAAAAACAAACAAACAAACAGAAGAACGAACACACACTTAAGCACACAACACAGTGGTACAGACATACATACACGTGCACACATACACACGTACAAACATTCGTACACACACACACACATAAAACTAGGGTGAGGTCAGTGTCAGTAGAAATGAGATCGACAATTAAAGGCTGGACTTTCATGAAATTACGCAGGAATTCCCGGACAAAATTATTAATAACTTATTAAAATATTTATTTGCCGATGGCTGTGTTGTGGGAGAAGTTCGAATAGAAAC